>NW_026851726.1:0-14920 GCF_026571515.1 Ruditapes philippinarum
TGGAAACGAATATATAAAATAAATTTATCATTTCTTAACTGTTTTATTGTTCCTGGGTAGAACATAACAATGATTGTTCAAAAAAATTCATATCTAATTCAGGTTGATAAAGATTACAAAATGGGGAATTAGATTATCTTTCATTTGAAGATTAATTTGAAAAATAAAATAAACTAAAGTCTTTTTTAAATTAAAATTTTAATAATAATTTAACACCTTTCAGAAATTCTTTATAAAAGGCCCAATTATTAGCCTTTATTATGAATTTAAACCCTGCTCAGGTCATTTTAACACTATAAATCTATATCGTCCGCTTTTTTAATATTTGTCTTATATTGTCAGCGTTTTTCCCTATATGTTTTATTGTCCGCTTAAGAACCGTCCGCGTTTTGACTCCCTTTAATCACCTCCCTATGGAAAAAGCCGAAGCACTCGATTAGTTTTTTTCATCACGTGATAAAAAAACCCTCTAAATTTTTCCCCTTGGAAATTTTTTTAGAATTTAAGGGTGTTGTCCATATCCCAGTCCAAAACCCAAAATGGGTTTTTAAATTTTTGGGGGCTTTTTTTTTAGACCCCCGAACGACAAAAAAAACGATCCCAAACTCAAACCCGCATTTTGGGTACCCCACATGTGATTTTAACCCCATTAACCCTAAGACTTAAAAATACCCACAATGTCTCTTCCCCCAAAAGGGGCGGGCGTTTTTGACGGACTAAATTTACGGGAAAGGGCAAGTGCCCAAAGGGGTTTTTTCTCCCACATTTGGGGGATTTTTAAAATAAACCCTTTTTTCGGGGCCGTCCCCCATCCAAAAATACCCGGGGTTCCCGAAGGGGGATGTGCCCCCCTTTTGTTTAGGGGGGAGGTCCCCTTATCCCAAAAAAAATTTTTGAATTTGGGGAGGGTTAAAATGACCCAGGATGATCATAAAGGTAGCATGTAAACCAAACGCTGAAAAGCCTTTGACTCTATCTCAATCCCTTGAGAAAGTTGGCAGCCACTTTGAAATAAATTTTGATGGAAAAAATCGAGGCAAAAAAAGTGAAATTTTTGGCAATTTTGAGAATGTTCCCCTTGGCCATGGTAACAGGAAATTTAAGACTGAGCAAATGTCGTTACAAAAGGCAATGGTTCGCAGTCAACATTTGTGCCAAGTTTGATTAGTATTGGGAAGCATTTTTCACAGTTTTCATAGGCAGTTGAAGCTTGTAAGAGGAGGCTTTTCAGTGAAAATGGGCAAATTTTTTTTCACAATATGCTCTGTGGGAAAGGGTTTAACTAAAAAATAACAAATGTTACAAAAAAACAATTTTTCACCAAAATTAGGTAAACCACCACATTTGCTAACATGGAAAAAACTAAGATTTTGGGTGATTTTCAAAAGGTTTTTCATCCATTTTTTGTTAACTAAAAAATAACAAAATGTTACAAAAACAAAAATTTTTCACCAAAATTAAGGTTAAAAACCACATGTTTTAACATGGAAAAAAACTAGATTTGGTTGATTCCAAGGTTTTTTCCATGCATATATATATTTTTGGGTTAACTAAAAAAATAAAACAAATGTTACAAAACAACAATTTTTTCACCAAAATTAGGGTAAAGACACACATGTTAACATGGAAAAACTAGATTTTGGGTGATTCCAAGGTTTTTCATCATTTTTGTTAACCTTTTCCCTTATATAAGCGTTTTTTCGAAACGGCTTTTTTGCCCCCCCCTTTTTAAGGCTGCAAAACAGTGAAAACATGTCCTATTTAGAAACCCTAAAACAACTGTTTTTTCGTTTGAGAAATGTTGTTAAAAAAGCTGACCATTTTTTCGGGCGCCGGTCCCCATCAAAATCAATACATCAGGGGGGTTGCCAGAAGGGGGATGTGCCCCCTTCTGTTTAGGGGGGCAGAGTCCCAGAGTTTTTACTATATGCATATAGGGAAAATCAATGACCCCTTGGGGCAGGGCCAATTTTGACCCCAGGGCTTTTATTTGAACAAACTTGGAAGACATTCACTAGAAGATGTTTTATGCCAAATATCTAAGCTCTAGCTCTTCCGGTTCTTTAAAAGAAGATTTTTTAAGTTTTTATCTATATGCATATAGGGAAAATCAATTACCCCCCAGGCGGGGCCAATTTTGACCCCCAGGGCTTTTATTTGAACAAACTTGGTGAAGACATTCACTGAGATAGATGTTTCATGCCAAATATCTAAACTCTAGCTTTTTGGGTTCTTTAAAAGAAATTTTTTTAAGTTTTTACTTTATGCATATAGAGGAGAAATCATGACCCCTGGGGCGGGGCCAGTTTTGAACCAGGGCTTTTTATTTGAACAAACTTGGTAGACATTCACTAGAAGATGTTTCATGCCAAATATCTAAAGCTCTAGCTCTTACAGTTCTTTAAAAGAAGATTTTTTTAAGTGTTTACTATATGCATATAGGGAAAATCAATGACCCCTGGGGCGGGGCCAAAATTTGACCCCAGGGCTTTTATTTGAACAAACTTGGTAGACACTTATTAGAAGATGTTTCAAGCCAAATATCTAAGCTCTAGCTCTTAGGGTTGTTTAAAAGAAGATATTTAAAGATTTTTCTTTCGGTTGCCATGGCAACCAGAGTTCTGCATGGAATTAAATTCTTTGAACAATTTTTAAAGGTGACCACCAAAGGAACATTTCCTGTGAAGTTTTGGATAAATTGGCTAGTGGGTTTATGAGGAGATGTCATTTTAAAGCAAAAGTTTACGGACGGACGCCGGACGGACGGAAACGCCGGGGACGAAAAGCGATCACAAAAGCGCCGGACGGACGGACCGGGAAGAGAAGAAGCGATCACAAAAACTCACCCTGTACTTTGTGACAGGTTTGAGCTAAAAATGGAAGCATTTCCCTTTATTTTTTTGTATTCTATAATTTCATAGAATACCATTTTGCTAAAAAATTGAGCTTGAAAAATTACAAAATTGATTGGGGGGGCTACATATTTTTTATAACCAGCTAAGGCAATAGCGGTGTAAAATGAAATATTTTTACCCTATACTACAAAGAATTTGAACAAGATCATAACTTATACCACCCTTATTTTTATCTTTATTGTAAAAGAAATGTGGATTCTGACTTATTCTTTAAAGTGGGGTGGGGTAACGAAAACTAAGTGCCTCAGTATTTTGTTAACTGGCTTGTTATGATAATTAAAACTAAGCATAGTCCAACATGTATTGCCACTTTGGAATCGCACCTAAAGTTTATAAATAATTAGAAACTTAAGACTGATATTTTGTTTTCATATTCAACATGGATCGGTTGCCAGGCAACGGAGAAGTAAAATGAAAGAACACACCTGAAAACGTAATGAACACTTTCAACTTTTAGCATTTTAAGCATGTTGTTAAGAATGACACAAACTTATTGATAAATAATCTGTGCACAATGCCATGGTAACAAATTGAAAAAAAATGTAACATTAAAAGAAGTTCACATTTAATTCTAGCAAATTATCAACACAGATAACAGCCGATAGTTTTTGAAATTAGAATGAATAAATTTTATTTCAAGAATTTGCATCATGCATTTTGCTTTTTCCAAACTGCTTATAACATAGAAAAGGTCATGTCAAAATGTGAAATGTTTTATGTTTGGGAAAGGTTAATTAAAATGGTGATAATAAATAAGTAAAAGGCAGTCTTAAGGTAGAATGTATCTAAACATTATCAAATTGTTTTGAAAACTGTTACAAAAGGGTAAACCCATTTAAAGATTTGTAGCTAAAACGAAGAAATAAGTAGACCCAACCCTTTATGATTTGAAGAACATGGTAAAAAAGTCTCTAGAAATTGTTTTCACATGCTCGCTAACAATGGGGTTAAGGGATTGATTTTATAAAGGATTTTTATATATAAGTTAGACTATGTATGGTAAATCAAATTGGGGACCGTTGGGGAAAGGTAAATATAATCAACCAAAGTAAAATGACTCCTGGGGTTGGTCAACTTTGACCCAGATTGTCAAGAATTTTGAAAAAATAAATTAAGTTTTTTTTTTGACAATGCTTTTAACCCAAAATCTAAGATCTAGGCATATGGTTGTGGAAAAAATATGATTTCAAAAAATTTTTCCTATGTGTCTCCATATGAAATAAGTTGACCCTAGGGGTGGGTTGAATTTTCATTTAAATAAATTTTGTACTGGTCTATACAAGGCTACAACAGAAATAATTAGCTATAGGCATCGGTTTGGGAGAAGTTATTTTTTTAGCTTTTCCTTTTTGTAAATTGAAGTGACCCCTGACATAAATGAATTTGACCATTAAAGCAAATTTAATAGTATTCTATACTAGGTCCTGCAGTTATGGAGAAGAATATTTTCATCCATGTGTTTCCTATAATTTTACACTGTGTAAAGAAAGTTTACTCCGGGGCTTCGCAAGATACAATGAATGTGTACTTCTTGACCTTTTACCAACCATGACCTTGCATGTTGTGTCATGCATATCATAAGCAAATAGTCTCACGATGGCGATTATTTGTGCCAAGTTATTTAAAATCTTCCATATAGTCAAAAAGTTTTGGAAAGTTATAACCTTGACCTTGGTTGCAGCGACCTGGGTGTTGAGGTATGTAGATTGTGTCGTGGTGGGGATCATTTGTGCTAAGTATTTTTAAAACCTTTGAATTGTCAATAAGTTATAGAGCGGACATGAAAAAAAAAAGTTTTTACATTGGAGCGTTGAGTGTGACCCTGATCTTCAGGGTTGTGACTTGCTTATTGTGCTCTGCCAATGGTGTCATAATGTTATTTATTTCTGCCAATTTATCTTAAAAACATTTCAGAGGCTTAAAAGTTAGAGACAGACGCGAAACGTAGACTTTCTAGCATATGAACTGTAAGTGTGACCCTGACCTTTAGGGTAGCAATTCAATTATTGCGATCTGCACATCGTCTCATAATGGTGATCAAATGTGGCCAAAGCTATTTAAACAAAATTTCATAGGTTTAAAGTTATGGAGGGGGACAACGAAATGTAGATTTTTATACATTTGAACCCTTGACCTTTGGTTGTAGGCAACCCAAACTTTGCCGTTCCTGCACATGTTCTTATACTGGTTATCAATTGTGCCAAGATATATATTTTTTCTAAAATTTCAGCGTTAATATGTTGGAGCGGACACGAAAATGTAAATTTTTTTAACATTTGAAACTTAAAAGTGTGCATTGACGCTTGACCTTTTGTGTAGCGTCCCAATTATTGCGCACTGCACGTCGTGTCATAATGGTGATCCGTTTTTGTGGCCAAGTTATTTCAAAACTTACAGCGTTAAAAAAGTTACGGAGCGGACACGAAATGAAGACTTTTTATTATTAAAATTGAAGACTTTAAACATTTGGACCTTAAAGTTGTGACCTTGACCTTGGGGATTAGCAACCCAATTATTGCGCTCTGCATATTGTCTCATTATGGTGATCACTTGCGCCAAGTTATTTCAAAAAAATTTCAGGGCTTAAAAAGTTATGAAGCGGACAGGAAAGTGTTACGGATGGACGGACTGACAGACGGAGTCTATTCCTATAATCCCCTTTCGGCTACGCGGAAGGCGATTAACAATGTTGGTTTAGTCCCATCTGAAAAAGCCATACATATAAAAGTTCAAGATCTTTTTATTTATTTTCTGGGAATATTTGAAAACATTACGCATTGTCAGTTCTATTTTTAACTTCTTTGACTAAGATTATACAATAATCCGATTTGTGCAAAAAAAAACCATAAAAAAATTTCTGTCAAATTTTATCAAAATTAGCCTATTTTTACGTCACATTAACACTTTAAAAGGCTTTGGTGGCGACTTTCCTGCTTTACTGAGGAAGACCTTAATATGTTTCCCTCCGTGCATTATTTCATAATATTGACACCAAAGATTGCTGGTCATCTTTTAACGCAATCAGAATTACAAAAGTCTATAAGAAAGTGAAATTTGGCTTATTCAATTATAAAAAAAACAGTAAAATTGTTAATCCCAAAGTCATATTGTTCATCCTGATTCCAAATTCAAATTACGTCCTGAACTTAATCTTAATTTGGAACATACTAGTGTTCATGTGCATTACATGCTACGGGACAATTGAGAAATGCTGTTTTTTCCTCATCTCCAATTACATTGAAAACTATGGTTTTAAGACTGCACTTTTATAATGACTTATTTAAACAGAAAGCTTATATGAATTTTGGATACGTTCAGCCGCAGAAGGTTATTCCACATGATTTGTTGATATTTATTGATGATGAGAAAATAACGAAACTGTAACAGTTGATATGATTACCAATGTCTTTGAGATTTTATTTGAATGCTTACCTGTATATAGTTATAGCTTATTACTACGTGATGACAATTTACATACTTTTTTGTGTGAGTGGAACAAAAATTGCTCCCAAAGTTTTACAAACACATATTTTTCTTATAACTGGTAAAAAAACGGTCGAAAACAAAAGCAAAATCTGTCAAGGTTAGTGTGGTCTACTGAAAGGTCTTGTCCCAAGGGTTGTTGTGGCCAAGTATGAAGACAATACACCAAGAACTAAAAAAGTTATGATCCAGGTACAAGTTCGCGGACGGCAACGGCACCTGCAACGCCGCCGCGACTATAACAATACCTCTACTTTTTTTTCAAAAAAAGTCGAGCTAAAAACATCTGGGAGAGGACCACCAAAGAACCACTTTGATGAAGTTCATTAAAAGACTACAATATTGTGTTTGAAGGAGTTTTGGACAAAAAAACATCATGCCATAAAAAATACTCGCCTTTAAGATCATTGTGCTCAGTTTGAGCTTAAAATTTGACTGGTAGTTTCTTGAACAACACTTAACAAATCTAAAAAGGGAGCATGTTTAAATGGCTTTATACATGTATGTGGCTCAATATTGGACCAATCATGCTAACATTTTCAAAAGAAAAAGTTGAGAAAGATAGCACGTGAAAACACAAGGATGTGATTATACTAATTTTGGGGTAGATATGCTCATTCTGTAACAATAAAAAAGGCCAGATAAACTGTTGTCGGTAAAATCATTAACGATAATTTGACCACCGCTTTGTACCAAGTGCTTCAAAACTGTTTAGTTTTACTAACATATGCTTAGTAATAACACTGCAGATGCTGAAAGATGACACACCAGCGAACACAGCAAGAGCGACAACACTTTATTTATAACATCAATGTGAATCTCATACCGGATAAGTCATTAGATATAAAGTTTATAGAAGATGAACCGAGACGTTGCAGAAGAAGGACTGGTGCAGTGTCATAGGAAGGACTGGTGCAGTGTCATAGACATCGTCCTTTAACGTTCCATGCAGGATCACATTTACTGCACATATGTATTAAATTTGTGTTTCCAATAAAATAAATAAAGCGGAATATAATATCATGTCTGTCAACTTATTGAAAATTTCAGCATGATCTGGCCAATATTGATAGCGGCCAATTTTGATGTAAGCCAATATTGAAACATATAATGAAACAATTTATACAAGTCATGCACACTTATACGATTTGTTAAGAGTATGTGTAACAACTATTCACAAAAGCATATTTCATTACAAAAATGAATTTGAATATTTTTATTAATATAAACTGGAATTTAGATGTTTCATGAAGCAAGACCCTAAGTTTATTGTACATTGTTGAGTTCATAACTGAATTTTTTGCATACGTACACAGCTTTAAAATCTTTAAAATTAAACCAATGTTAATCAGCCGAAACTTGAATTCAATATAAGTTTTGCAGCTGTATACATGTCGAACTGAATTATGATTGTTACACTCAAGTATGTATAAAAACATTTTTTTACTTCACTTCATAGATTTTGGAGAAAAAAAATTAACAAGAGGGCCATGATTGCCCTGAGGTCGCTCACCTGTATATAGGCCTCCGGAGCAGGGCCAGTTTAAACACCAGGGCTTTTATTTTAACAAACTTGGTAGACACCCATAAGAAGATGTCTCATGCTAAACAATCTAAGCTCTAGCTCATTGGGTTTTTTTAAAGAAGATTTTTAAGTTTTTACTATACACATATAAAAAAAACAATGACACCTCTGGGGCGGGGCCAGTTTTGACCCTAGGGCTTTTATTTGAACAAACTTTGTAGACACTTACTAGAAGATGTTTCATGCTTAATATCTAAACTCTAGCTATTTGGGTTTTTTCAAAGGAGATTTTTAAGTTTTTGCTATACACATAATTATAAGGAAAATCAATGACCCCTGGGGCCGGGCCAATTTTGACCCCAGGGCTTTTATTTGAACAAACTTGGTAGACATTCACTAGAAGATGTTTCATGCTTAATATCTAAACTCTAGCTATTTGGATTTTTCAAAGAAGATTTTTTAAGTTTTTACTATATGCGTATAGGGAAAATCAATGACCCCCTGGGGCCGGGCCAATTTTGACCCCAGGGCTTTTATTTGAACAAACTTGGTAAACACTCATTAGAAGATGTTTCATGCTAAGTATCTTAGCTCTAGCTCTTTGGGTTCTTTAAGAGAAGATTTTTTACGTTTTTACTATATGCATATAGGGAAAATCAATGACCCCCCTGGGGCGGGACCAATTTTGACCCCAGGGCTTTTATTTGAACAAATTTTGTAAACACTCACTAGAAGATGTTCCATGCCAATTATCTAAGCTCTAGCTCTTTGGGTTTTTGAAAGAAGATATTTAAAGTTTTTTCTTTCAGTTGCCATGGCAACCAGAGTTCTGCATTGAATTAAATTCTTTGAACGATTTTTAAAGGTGACCACCAGACGAACATTCTTGTGAAGTTTAGATGAAATTGGCTTAGTGGTTTATGAGGAGATGTCATTTAAAGTAAAAGTTTACGGACGGACGGATGCAGGCCGGACGCCAAACGAAAAGCGATCACAAAAGCTTACCCTGTCACTTTGTGACAGGTGAGCTAAAAAAAACACTCAAAATCTAATCTTTCTATATTATACTTAAAGTAAACTAGAGCTTTCATAACTGAACCTGCCTCTTTAACTTTGTAAAAACATGATCTGCAGCAAAATTTAAAATGTTCTATGCGAATAACAGAACAAAGCATTGACTGAATGGAGAATTATCATTCAGAGACCACAAATTAACAGGTCAGTCTGTTAGCTCACTCTTTTATGCCTCAACCCCCTTTATTTACTATATTAGGGTAAAATATGAATACAGCTGATTACACTGAATACACATAATTTACAAAAATTGTCTCAAATATATAAGAGATGACTTGTTTTAATTTCAAGTACAAATGGATTTGTTTTTGACATTCAAAAGGATACAGAAAATAAAGGTACATGTAGATAGAATACAGTATCAAGCTGGTTTCTGGTCTAAGTTGACCACATCTAATTATGAATTACATTGGGATCACACAGGAATATACGTAATTGGTTACATTTTTACCTTTGTATTGTGTGAAACAAATGTTTATACTCACTCTTTTTTGCTGCTATATATTCTTCTTCTTCTTTCTGTTTATTTGCTGCTGAAACTTTTTGCAACTCTTCATTAGCTGCTTGTTTGACTTGGTCCACGGCAGCCTCAGATTCCTTTAAAGTTTCAGTTTTCATTTTTTTCACTCCTTTATCAGTTGCCTTTTTTATTCTTTTGAGAGAAACTTTTGTTTGCTTCTCAAGTTCATCAATAGAAGATTTTAAAACCTTATCAACTTCAGCTAGTGTAATGTTTTCTTTATTTCCTAATGTTTCTAAAGATTTCTTAGTTGTTTCTATAAGCTCCAATTTCCTTTTTTCTGCCTCTTTTATAAATTCATCACCTTGTGTCTTAATGTTGTCATGTGCTACCTTTGCAACATCATCAAGCACTTTCCGCACATCATCTTTACCAATGAGCAATGTATCATTCTGTAACTAAAATGAAAAATTAATAATATATCATTATTCTTATTTGACAATTAAAATTCATCCCAGGTAGCCTATATCATAATCTAGCATTTTAAGACAAAGTTTCATTTCACTCAAGTTTATGTTTTTTAAAAGAATGTTCTGTATATAAAAGTGATTGTCTCCTTCAAACATTAACATTCAAAAGATGCTATAATCAAAGAATAAATATATCTATCATGACTTTTTAAAAACTATTCAATATTAAGCATATGAATCATTACGGTAGCTTTTCTTAGGATTAAATATGTTATTTTTAGATAATTTGTTTCATATAATTGTCAAATCAAAAGAAAATAAGGTGGGAAATGAAATTTGCCAAAGATAAAATGTATAAGCATAAGCAAACTCCACCATACATATCATATACAAGTCAGCTCTCTATATTTAAATGACAATTTCCCAATCTTCTGTTTTTACCGAAAACACTAACGCTTAAAAATACATCTCGGGACACTGTTTTGAAAAATGCACCTTTTTAAAGATAAAACTAGTTAAATTACTGAAACACTTAGTTGAAACAACACAAAATTATTCACCCAACAGAAAAACGATAATTCCTCTCCATTGTAACTTACGTCAGGTGTTTTAACTGACATGTTTTATTGCATGTGCCAGTTTATAAAGAAACATTATTATTTTGCAAGTGAGAAATATTATAAATCAGATTATCCTTATATCATGTATATAAATCAACCTTCAATCAGAAAGTGCATGTACATGTATTTCATCATACACAAAACGAAACATAAACTTTGTACTGATAATGTAGTGACTTCTAACTTGTTCTAATCTATGTTACTGAAAATAAAAGTAAGTTTTACAAACCTCAGATAATCTTTTCCGTGCTAACTTCGCATTATTATCAGAAATCAAGTGTCCAGTATCTGACAGAAGGTTATCAAGGTCAATGAAATATTGCTTCAAATCATTATCCACCACTTCCAGAATAGGGGCGTGTCGAACAGCCTTACCAATCTCTCTACCCTGTGAATATAGAATCAAGACATACAGGTCCTATATTAGGGGCGTAGTACAAGTTACCTTTCAGGCATCCACATCCCCTAGCACTGGCTTAAGAAGAATTCAACATTTAACATAAACTGGTAAAATTTTTAGTTTTGAATAATTGCAGATATGTTTATATGGCGGTTAGCATGAAGTCTTCAATGTGATTCGATGAAAAACAGCATATGGTCCTCTAATAAAGAAATGCAAGACAACAATGGGTGTTACTGAATAAAAAGGAATTTTGAAAGGGGATCTTCGGTTACGAAGTCTGCTAATCATAGATAAGCTGTTTTAAAACAAAGTTAAGAAAGCAGGCAACATAAGGATGATTCAACAGTGAGGAATACTAGAACCACCTGACTAGAAAAACTCCAAATTTGTAAAACAAGAGGGCCATGATGGCCCTGAGGTCGCTCAACTGTATATAGGCCCCACCAACCCCACCCCCAACGTTGCAGGGCCAATTTAACCCAAGGGCTTTTATTTGCACATACTTGGCAGACACCCATAAGAAGATGTTTCATGCTAAACATCTAAGCTCTAGCTCATTGGGCTTTTTAAAAGAAGATTTTTTTTAAGTTTTTACTATACACATATAGTTAAAAACAATGACACCCCTGGGGCGGGGCCAGTTTTGACCCAAGGGCTTTTATTTGAACAAACTTTGTAGACACTTACTAGAAGATGTTTCATGCTTAATATCTAAACTCTAGCTATTTGGGTTTTTTCAAAGAAGATTTTAAGTTTTTGCTATACACATATAAAGAAAATCAATGACCCCCGGGGCGGGGCCAATTTGGACCCCAGGTCTTTTATTTGAACAAACTTTGTAGACACTCACTAAAAGATGTTTCATGCTTAATATCTTAACTCTAGCTATTTGGGTTTTTTCAAAGAAGATTTTTTAAGTTTTTGCTATACACATATAAGGAAAATCAATGCCCCCTGGGGCCGTGCCAATTTTGACCCCAGGGCTTTTATTTGAACAAACTTGGTAGACACCTATTAGAAAATGTTTGATGCTCAATATCTTAGCCATAGCTCTTTGAGTTCTTTAAAAGAAGATTTTTTAAGTTTTTACTATATGCATATAGGGAAAATCAATGACCCCCCGGGGCGGGGCCAATTTTGACCCCAGGGCTTTTTTTTTAACAAACTTGGTAGACACCCATTAGAACATGTTTCATGCTAAATATCTTAGCTCTAATTCTTTGGGTTCTTTAATAGAAGATTTTTTAAGTGTTTACTATATGCATATAGGGAAAATCAATGACCCCCCGGCCGCGGGGCCAATTTTGACCCCAGGGCTTTTATTTGAACAAACTTGGTAGACACTCACTAGAAGATGTTTCAAGCCAAATATCTAAGCTCTAGCTCTTATGGTTTTTTAAAAGAAATTATTTAAAGTTTTTTTTTTCGGTTGCCATGGCAACCAGAGTTCTGCATGGAATTAAATTCTTTGAACAATTTTTAAAGGTGACCACCAAAGGAACATTCCTGTGAAGTTTGGATGAAATTGGCTTAGTGGTTAATGAGGAGATGTCATTTAAAGTAAAAGTTTACGGACGGACGACGGACGGACGCCGTACGAAAAGCGATCACAAAAGCTCACCCTGTCACTTTGTGACAGGTGAGCTAAAAACTAAAGGAACCAAAAAAAAAAACATGCACTCACAACAATAAATTTGTGCTGAACGATCTTCAAATGTTGTCTTTTCTTTTAATTGACCAACCACCCTCACACTGGACCACAGTGATTATCTTTCACTATACATGTACTTATCAAAATCATTAATTGCTCTGGATAGTTTATGAAACACCAGTAATGGTCACATAAGGAAATAGTAAAACTTGAGCAGTCTCAGTAAAATTTAGTCATCCCTTGTTCTGCAAATCTTCATAATTAAATCACTTCATTAATTTTAATTGAAAATGACACATGACAGTCAGATTTAAACATAAAGGTCATAATTTTAACATTTAGCATGTTGTGTCAGTGATGCATTTTTCCAAATATGAATAATTAATGTGTCCATGAAAAACTAAAGTATTATACTTCATTTAAGCATTTTAAGCTAAATTCAATTACTTCAGATTTTGATTGGCCAACTCATTTTATGTGTCAATGTCATACTGAAATTATTTAACACATATGATAATGTTGTCTAAATATGAATCGAGTCTGTCAATTACTTTCAAAGTTATGACCATTTTTGCAAATTTCAATAATTTAACTTTGACAATCTATGTCATTTATCTGGAAAATGTCAACCAGCTTACTCATATGACAAAATGGTCCTAATAGCTCACTTTTCATTTTATGCAAGGTGATTTAAATGACAGAAGAAGAAAAAGAAAACAAGTAAAATTTGCCTTACCTTGTCAAAAATGTTTCCATTCTTACTAAGATCATCTGTAACTTTTGTCTGAAAACATTCGCAGTTGATGATGACACTGTTGACTCCATTAAAATCTGTTTCTGATGCAGATACAACATCTTTATATCCATCTGGGGGCGTGAAGCACTTAGCGACCTCCCAGGATTTACTGCACCACTGAGCAGCATCAGTGTTTTTGTAGGATGGGCCATTGTATCTATGGGCCTTCTGAATTTCAGTTTTGAAATTGTGACAGATCTTGTTCGGACAACCAGCTAGAAGAAATGAAGTTGCAGAATCTTTATGATAACTGCATTTTCTGTGCTTAACGTTACAAATTTTGTTTGTAGGACAATTGACTACATTTTCTGTGCAACAATTTGTACAAATTGTTCCAGATGGAAGACCATGGTTGTTACATATATCTGTTAAACATTTCTGCTGAAACTGTTCAATTTCTTCTTCAACAAAAGGTTCAATACCTTCTTTTGTTATCAAGACTGCTAAACTAGCCTTTACCCAGTTATTGTATCTCGAGTTAGACAGTTTTTTTGACAAAGACACTGAAGCCATGCCTATGAATTGTTTATTTTTTCTGTAAATTCACCATTTGATTTGAGGTTTTCTTCCATTGTAAACTGTTCACCTAAAATTAGAAATGAATGATATTTCTATCTTATTTAAGAAAACAAAATTATGAAATAAACATTTACAAACAAGTAAATGTCAATTTGATACAATGAATTGAAACATTTAATTTAAAGACGTTGTTTAAAGAGCAATAATAGATCTTAAGCAGTCAAGAAAAGGTCATACATTTAAAAATTTTAATGCAAAGGAAGGTGTTGCCGGTCACAATCAGATTCAGGATCTTCCAAGATGAACTTTTGATATCACAAATTGAAGTGTACTGATACATGTGATACATGCAAACATTGTCAAATTGAGGGCTATTCAATTTCAGGATATAAGTTTCAAAAAGGTTTTCCAATATACAAGTCTACAGTGACATATTTTACAGCCTTATACAGTAAAAACTCTAAAAACCGGACCCTGTCCGGACTTGACCAAAAGTCCGGTTTTCAGAGGATTCCGGTTTTCAGAGGTTTTACACATTTATTGATAATTATAATGTGTTTGAACAATGACATTGTTCAAACATTTTGTATTCATTTTTCAACCCTTTTGTCTAAGTCATATTTTTAATTTCTTTTTTGAAAATAATGTCTTTTAGCAATTTTTAATATGCAAAATCCATGAATATAATTCTGAAAATTCAGAAAATTAAAACAAACACATTGTCTTAAATATATCGCTTTTAATTGGTTTTTGAAATATGTAATTAATGTATTTTAGTATTACTATATTTGCATTTAAATTAATATCCAAACAAAAGATAACTTCCAAGGTCAACATTTTTAAGCAAAACAGGAATCATTTAACAACAGTTCCCCAATTTCTTTTAGGACATTTTAATTGTAAAAAAAAACACACACAACAAATTTAAACATTGTTAAAAATCATACCTATACAGAGAAAGACACAATTATGATAAAAGAGCTTTAATTTAGTTGCAATAAGAA